>NC_056729.1:1007414338-1007416838 GCF_019279795.1 Protopterus annectens
TATAAAGGTCGTTAATGAAGATGGAGAACAGCAAGGGCCCTAGTATAGAGCCTTGTGGTACTCCAAGGGTGTTAGGTAGAAGGTTAGAGAGTTTGTTCTGCCAGAGGACAGCCTGCTGTCGACCATTCAGGTAGGATTGAAACCACTGGAGGGCTCCAGTATCTAGACAGAATGTTTGCAGGGTGTTGATTAAAAGTTGGTGATCAACCATATCGAATGCCATGGAAAGATCCAAAAAGAGGGCTGAGGATATATAATTATTGTTGTGATTATGGTTTATGGTGTTAGTAAAGGCTAGAAGGGCTGAAGTAGTGCTGTGATGAGGACGGAAGCCATGCTGAGTGTCTGCCATAAGGCGATTTTGGATTAGGTGGTGCATAAGTTGTCTATGAATACATTTTTCCATAATCGTTGCAAGTGGAGAGAGTATAGCTATTGGCCTATAACTGGATAATTCAGTAGAGCTGCCTCCTTTGTGAAGTGGGATGACATAGGATATTTTCCAGATGGTGGGAATTTTAGCTTCTACTATGGTTAGATTGATTAGTATTGAGACGGGGTAAGCAATAGCATCAGCTGATTTTTGTAGGTACTCGGCAGGGAGTTGATCAGCAGAAAGTGTAGTGGGTTTTAATTTTTTGATCAAGGTACGGATAAGTGAAGTGGCGACTGGTTGGAAGCTGAACGTGAGTAGGTTTCTAGGGGTGCTACTTTCAGGACCAGGGGAGCTAGGAGGTAGTTGGCTAGATAGGGCTTGAATTGTCTCAGTAAAGAATTGACTAAAACTATCAGAAACATCTTCAGGGGTTTTATCAATAGTAGCAGCAGGGATTGGGGTTGAAGTTTGTCCAGGATGTAGTAGATTATTTAAACCTGCCCAAAACTTCTGAGGGTTATTTTGATTTACTGTCTGTAAATTACAGTAGTATTGTTTTTTGTCTTGTAAAATTGATTTTTTGGTTTTGTTCCTGGATTACCTGTATTTAAAGTGATCTTGAGGGTCTTTAGAAGAACGCCATAAAGCCCATGCTTTGTTTCTAAGGGTAATTTTGAGTTTAGACTCTATAGAAAGCCATGGTGCAGTTTTTGCCTTGGTTCCCTTTGAACGAACAGGTGCATGCGAATCAAGGATCTCAAGGAATTTGTTGTTAAAGTATGCTACTGCTTCCTCTAAGGGGAGGTGTTTTAGAATAGACCAATTACATGAGTTTAGTTCTTGTTGGAATTTGGCAGGGTCAAAGTTTTTATTGTTTCTAACCTTTCTGAGTAAGGGTTGTTGGGAATTAATGGTTTTGTGCTTAATTACATATGTGAGAAGGTGATCGCTTAGGCCATTAAGGGGGGTACCAGAGGTGTACAGTTGGGGGCGACTGTTTATGAGTACCCAGTCAAGTATACTTTCTTTTTGGTTGGGTTTACCTATCCTGGTAGGGGTGGATATGATTTGTGTAAATGCATGCAGGTTAATATGGGTGGTTGGGGATTCTGAGGAACAGGTGCCCCAGACTATACTAAAGTCTCCAAGTAGTAGGGTTTCTTGGGGGTAGTGATATGATAGCCAGTGCAAGATATCTTCAAATGTAGATATATTGTTACCTGGGGGAATGTACATACAGATGATATTAATGCATTTATTTTTATTAAGTTGCAATTTGGTGGCAAGAATGTCTGAGTTATTAATCTGAGGAGGTTGTATTACATCTATGGTGACATTCAACTCAGATTTATAGAGTACAGCTACCCCACCCCCCTTCCTCGAAGCACGATCCAGCCTGTATATGTTGTACCCGAGAATCTCAGGGGAGTGGACATCCAGAAGTGCATGCAATTCATGTACCTTCTTATTAATGCTTCTAATATTGAGATGACAGACTAGGAGAGAGTTATTTGGCCTATTAATTGTAGGTTTGTAGCTTAGATTGCAAGTAGAGGGGGTATGTGTATCTGAAGTGAGTGGGCCAGGGTTGGGGTGAATATCACCACCAAGTATTAGATTGAGTATATACTTGGTGATGAACTTCAGGAATTTGTTTATTAGTTTGTGGTAGTGTTTGGATCTAGAGCTAATGTGCCTGGGGTTGAGATGTTGATAGACTGAACAAGATGTTGGATAGGATCTGGTACTGTAAGTATGGTTGAAGGTGGAAGGATTTACAGCTGGGGTGATAGTATGGCCTTTTGGGACCTGAAATCCAGTGAGAAACTGGTTTTCATACAAGGTAAGGAGGTATGGTGTGAACAAGAGGGGTAGTAAAGAGGAGTATATCATCTGTGATTCAGCTAGTGAGTTAATGAACTGTTTTACCTGGTGATGCAACACCATAAGATTGAATGGTGAGGTAAAGGTACTGGAAGGGGGATGGGAGAATGCCAGATGAAAGCTAATAGGTGCTATTAAAATGTAGGTAGTAGAATGGGGGTGGGTGGAATTATACTAGATGAAAGCAGATAGGATCTAGAAAGTGGGGGGGTGGCTATAGTACTATAAATTTAGAGGTAC
>NC_056729.1:1007421838-1007459338 GCF_019279795.1 Protopterus annectens
ATGCATTTGTTTTATGCACATAACTGGGATTTGTTCTATACAACTTTTCACTGTTTTTTTATTTATTTATTTTACATTTGTTTACTGGATGTGTTCGACTGGGCTGATAGCCCATTTTCAGCAGAGGCCCTGGGAGGAAAAGATCCAGTACAATAAAAAAATATGAGATGGATATTGACTAATGAATAATACTACAGAGATATGTAGATCTAACAAAAGTTCCATAGGAGACAAATGCAACACAACAATGCATAATATACATTCCAAATACAATTACATATAAAAACTATATACATGATAGAATTGTTGATACCAAATAGTAAACATTTTTAACAATTCTTGTAAAAGCTGGATTCAGTTGCAGAACAGTACTGTGAATACAATGTAGCAGACGGTTGCAGCAATTCTAGCATAAGCAAAGTTCCTCTACAGTTAATAATTATGCTATTCCAGGATAAGCAACTGATTGTAGGATTAAGGAGAAGTGAGGTGAGAATGAGATCAAGGAAACAAACAAACAAAAAAAAAAATAGTGAAATGAGAGTTGAAAAACAACTCTAGCTTTAGGTTGTGAATTTCCGTATTCCTTTTGTATTTATGGTCTCCAACCAGTAAATTCTGGCAGATTTTTTAGGTTTTTTGGACTACTACTTCCATTTCTATTCATTTCTTTCCAGTATGTTTTCCTTGTGACAATGTAAGTAATCTGCTTTTCAAACTTCTACCCATCAACAGATGAACTGGACAGAGAGTCTCTGCAACAGACTAGTTCTTTTTCCTCTTCTTCTTTCGGCTTTTTCCCGGTAAAGGGTCACCACAGCGGATCACATGTTTGCTCATGATTGGCAGTGGAGTTTTACAGTGTCGAGTTGCCAGCCCGGCGCCCAACCTTCCACAGAAGGCACACACACGCATGCACTCACATCTAGGGCCAATTTAGTGTCCAATCCACCTACAGCATGTCTTTGGGATGTGAGAGGAAACCGGAGCACCCGGAGGAAACCCACGTGACCACAGGAAGGACATGCAGACTCCGCACAGAAGGCACCCCAGCCGAGGATCGAACCAGAGAACCTCTTGTTGTGAGGCAGCAACGCTAACCGCTGCACCACCGTGGCCACCCTTGCAACAGACTAGTTATACATTCCAAACTGTAAGACTGTAGTATCCCAGATTTTACTACATCTCTTTTTCATTATATTCTTTAGTGCTTAGACAAGTCTTTCCACTGGATTGTGAGTAGTATAGACTGGACATTATAATGTCCACTCAAGCACAGATTTTCTAAAGTTTTGCCTTTTGTATCATGAACTACTGTCATATGAAACATTAGGTATCCCATGCATTGAAAAAACAGACTTAATCACACTTGTAGTTGTTGTGTTTGCCAATTAAAGTGAACATGAAATATTACTCCACATATATATATATATATATATATATATATGAGATACAATGCTTTTTAAACAAAATCTGTCCATACTTAACTCAACCACTAATATAGGACTGGCTAGGCTAGAATCTTTTCCTTTAGATTGTCATTGTAACGTGCATTACATTTAGCTTGTTCTACAGGAGTGGATATTCCCGGATAAACCATATATCCTGCTTTTTTTGTATATTACTATTCTCAAATGCAAGTTTTATACTTGTTTTCTCAGCTTCTTGGGATCTATTATTTTTGTCAGCTTAGAACATTAACACCTGACCTGAAAGAAAATAAATGACTAGATTTCATTAATAATGATTTCTCCTCAGGTCACCCTTTCCCTCTGCAATCTTTTAGCACCTGTGTTACTAAGTCAGTGTCACTACATCTCTGGAATTATTTCACATTTTCTAATGCCAGTATACAAAGAAATTTCTAGTTTATCTTTTAACAATAATTCATACATTCTTGGGAAATATTATCTACTCAACAGATATGTTTGCATATATTTTTGCATGAGATGTAAGTTCATTTCAGACCATCCTTCTGTAGATTTAATAACATCTTATACAATCTTGGAGATGCCATGTACATATGTTTTTGAATATGTTTTGCCAGGATTAGTGGTGTGTTTCCATCTCAAATTATGATAAGCATATGTGTTGACTCATTTATATATTACTGCTAGCAGTTTGTTTCTTAGCATATCTCCTGCCTATCTCTAAATAGGGTCATAGGTGACAACTAGGCTAATGGCACAAGAGCCTTTACAAGCCTAGCCAATACCCAGGATATGACAATAGTATATCTTAATTCCCCAGATATGGGATGGAGTAGTATCATGGTAGTAGGTTTTTGGGTGTTGAAGCCGAGTCATTTTACAGACTGCTTCTGTCCATATAACGGACATGAGCAGTACCCTGGCAGTGAATTTACAGCTCTCCATCCATTTATCCAAATTCTTTTTGAAGAAAGCAAGGGATGAGCTTTGCTTTACAAAGATGGGAAGTTTATTCCACAGACAAGGTATCCTTTGGTATATGAATCTGTTTCTCCAGCAAATTCTTAGAGTCACAAATAAGGTTAAGGTTCATGGAAAGCATAACTCTTGTACACGTTTTCTTGTGAAAATGAAACATTTTCATCAGGTCTGGATCACAGAATGCCTTGTACGTGAGGCATAAGTCAGCTCTCAATAAACAATATGACACTGAGTAAAGGGATAGTGGTTTTAATCCACAGGAAACTGGCCTTTGCTGCTGTAGGATCACAGCTTTCATACCATGCTCAGTGGAATCTTTGTCTGGCAGTATGCACAGAAAAGTAACAAGCCATTCCTTGTGGGCCACTGCTTCAAGGTTTGATTCCTTCACCCTCTACTGTCTGTGTGACTCTGAGCAAGTAATTTATCCAGACAGTGCTCCTGGGTGGTCTAAAAAAAACTCCCATGGAGATCAGTGCTCTATCACAGTAAACAAACAGAAATGAAATAAAATAAACCTCAACAAAAATGGCTTAATGATCTCACAGCACTAACACTGGAGTATCTACATTGTCTTGAGCATTTCAAAACTGTCTTCCTGTTCAGAACTCCTTTCCCCAGCTACATCTTGGTCTAACTACTTTCTCTGGGAAAAATTTGTTTCAAACATATAATAAAACTTTGCAAGATACATCATTCCTAGAGAATGCAGTAATGCTTGTTTGTCTTCTGGCCCTGAAATTTACACAACAGACGTCACCTTTTTGAACCATCCGTTCAGTGCTTCTGATGTTAGGATATAACCTATGCATTTCAGACTTGTCACCTTCATTTTTTATTGCTTTTATTTAGATTAAAGCTATGCTTATTCCGTTCAGCATCAGTCAGCTGTCATGGTCTTCTTGTGCTTGATGTCCACATCACAACAGATCAATTTTGTTATGTTTAAAACACACCAAGTCTTCAGTTACTTGGATGACAGCTCTATGGAACATATTTGATGTTAATGAAATAGCAAGTAGAAGTCTTAATTTCTATACAGGCAATCTGGAGCTTTGTTCACCTAGCTTTATCTGCTCGATGCCTTGGTCTGCCACTTACTAAAGAAAATAAATTTAGCAGCTGGCATTCTTAATACCACTTCATGCTAGTTACAAAAGGCTTTATCAATATGAGCTGTCAACACTGACTGGCAGTTAGTGCAAAGGATTACGGCTATGATCTGTTAATGAGCTAACTGCTGTGGTGCTAGGGTTTGATTCCCTCAGCCTTCATTTATCTACTGTGTGACCGTGATCAAATCACTTAATCAGACAGTGTGTTGAGGCAACTGGGAATATGAGCTAGACTTCATAATGGTTTCCTGGACTGCATGTCAAGTAATTACACACAATTTAAACAACTCTTGAATAACTGACATTTGTAAGACATCCTCAGTGAAGCCTCATTCTTATAGGACATGAGGTTGGCAGCCCCAAGACAGTGATGGCAGCTTTAATGGGTGTGTAGCATAGCATGCATATGTATGAGGAGGGCATAGGATGCCCAGGACATGATGCAAGCACTTAGGTTAGGGTCCTAAAAATCACCTACAAAAATTATGCATGACAGCAATTTGCAAATTACCACACAATCCATTTAAGCTCCAAAGTGCCTAAACAGACAGCACTTCTGTTGGAAGAAGGAAATACACAGCATTGTCCTCTCTTAAGCAAACATGTTAATCAATCTGAAAACCCAACAAATCCTACCAATCCTGATTTACTAACCTTTTTATCTCAACTGCTGCTCACTGCTATGTGACAAACAAATACTCGAGTTCAAGATCACTGCTCGCCACTACCATCTCTTAACCTCCCACCCACAAATCACAAATTATTCAGCTTGTACATTAAAAAAAAAAAAGTTTTCATATTTGGCCCTAAGCTATGGAAGCCCTTATCGCCAACAAACCTGTTTCACAACTTTTCAGAATAGCATTTAAATCACATCTTGTTAACTAATCAGCCAGCAAATAGTTGGCTCAGTCATCAGCTATGCACTAAGCCATGTATTTATACTGTTAATCTATCACTTGAACAACTATCACATAATTATTTATTATGCCTACTGCACATATCCTGAAACTATGAATGCTATGTTTACTCCATGTTTACTAGTGTTTATTTATTTATTTATATTTATTGAAACAATTTGAATTGGAATTAAAAGCCCTTTTCAGTGAAGGCCCAGGCAGAAAACCACCATGGTTACATACAAAATGTTATTATGGTAACGTGCAAAACATGTACAAAAGCACTTATAAGGTTATAATGGAAACATATCAAGAGTTAAACAATGAACTAATTGTACTGTGCAATACATGTGTAAAATCATTTGGAAGGTTATAACAGACATATCAAGAGTTAAACAATGAATTAATTGCACTGTGCAACATATTACAGTGAATCTTTAAAAAAAATTAAAAAATTAATACAAAGACACTTTAAATGGTTACATTTACAATGTACACACAAACAGAATTTTTCATACAAACATTGGAGATAGTTAGGCATTCCAGTAATGGAAGGTTAATGACTGCTGGGTGCCCATGGCGGGTGACACAAGTGTGAAATAATAAAGAGAGAGAAGTATACCCTTGTTTAGTGGAAAAAAGAGGAGTCTTGCATAGGGACAAAGAAGTATGAGATGATACATATATGAAGTTCTATGAAGGATGAGCTAATAAGGAATATGCAGCAGAAAATATGCTGGGGTAGGTATGTAGTTGCCAGAGAGATATGCGTTTAGGATAAGAAGTTCATGAGGACCTTGAGAAGGTCAGTGATAGATTAGGTATGCATACTGATGACAGTTAGTTTAAAAGTAACAAAAAAAAAGAGCCAGGTGCACACCGTCAATAAATTTAATAACAAATATTAACAGAAAGCTTTCGCGCAAAGCTCTCTCAATGCATAAAAACACAATTTCAAAATCTTAAAAAATATAGTCAACCAGCCTATCAAAACACACACAAAATATCACAATATAAAATAATGTCATGATATAAAATAATCACGACACATAATACTAAAAATGCAATCCATAATTGCTCAAAGCATACTAAAACATCATCTATATTTTCACACACAAAAATATAAATATATATACATACATATACACACAGCCCGAGTTATAAACAATCATGTCTAATTTTTAACACAGGTTTTATGCAACGTAATGCATTTGTTTCAATACCTCTGCATTATTTAGACATATACAGATGATTGGTGATGATCATAGATTTAAATGTCAGGTAATTCAGAATATTTATTTAGGGATACGTGGGGTGATTATTAGGACATTAATGGAGATGTCAGAGCATAGATGGACAAATTATTTCAGAGCAGATAAAAGTTCTGGTCTTAATTATCAGAACAGCATAAACTGTCTGTACCAATTTTTATTACTATACATTTTTTCTGCAACAATGTTGTGACTAAAAAAAAAAATGAGAGCCTAAAAAAAGTGTGCATGTGAAAAACTCCAACGGCAACAATCCTGGAACAAGAACACAGACAAAAGTCCAAAATTTAATAAATTAACAGACAGTTAAGAGCTAAAAGGTGCTTCAACAAAGTATTAGTTTAAGGGTGTGCACACACAACAAAATATTAGCTTATCTTACCCCTCATTGGTAAGATCAGACCATAAACAAATTTCCCTGGACATCCATATCCCGTCCCCACCCCCAGCCAAGGAAATCACTGTAAAGAATTTCTCAAAAGCCAACTTTGCACTTCTCAAGACTGAGGTGGAATCCTTCAAAGCCCCTGGGCCAGAGGATAAAACAGCCCAATCCGCAGAATCCTTTACAAATGCATTCTATGAGCACCTGCAGGAATGCATGGATCGTGCTATCCCAAATAAAACCAAGACTCACTCCTCCAAAAACAGGAGACCGGTCTGGTGGACCCCGGCCATAAATAAACTATACAACAGAAGGAGGAAGCTACTACATGACAGAGCAAAATCCCAAAAAGGGAAGGCATCTCTGATCAGTATTATCAAGAAACTTCGATCCCTCATAAAATCATCAAAGGCCAGTTTCGAAAGAAAAATTGCCCTAGACACTAAAGATAATCACAAGGCCTTCTTTAGTTATGTCAGGAACATGGACGGAAACTCCCAGATATGCTCTGAATTGTTGCATAACGGTACAAAATATACTGAACCTACAGACATAGTCAACATCCTGGCAGACAGATTCAGCGCAAACTTCTCCCTCCCTTCCCCCCCAAAGGAGCAAATGCCTATCCCAACTGAATGTAACCTCCCTGACATCACAGATGCACAGATGAAAGCTGCCCTCTCCAAAGCAAAAAACACAGCATCTATGGGACCGGACGGTGTCCCAGGCTGCGTCTTACATGAGCTCCAAGAAGAACTGAACCCTCACATTACGTCACTGTTCAAACTTAGCCTTACTACAGGATATGTACCCAAAGAATGGCGTACAGCTACAGTGGTCCCACTCCACAAAGGTGGTGCCACAATGGACCCCGGAAACTATCGTCCCATAAGCCTGACTAGTCTGGTCTGTAAAGCTATGGAGCGTATTATCATGGAACTCAAACATTGGGAGCCTCCAGACACTGGACCCTACCCAATTCGGCATTGTTAATGGCAGATCTTGCCTCTTAAACCTAGTTGATTTCTTTGAAACAGTTACCAAAGCCATAGATGAGGGCAAGGTAGTCCACACAGCCTACCTGGACCACGCAAAAGCCTTCGACACAATACCCCACTTGGGCATCATAAATAAGCTTACCAGCTTAAATATCAACCCCTATATCACAAGATGGGTTGCAACCTGGCTCAGAGATGGTACCCACATGGTCAGAATCACAGGTGCCATGTCCGAATCCAAACCAGTTACAAGTGGCGTCCCACAGGGCTCAGTTCTGGGACCTCTCTTGTTCGGTATATACTTCTCTGAGGTTCAGGCTAACACGGGGGGATTATGGCTGACAAAGTTCGCAGATGACTGCAAACTGGGGGCCATAACCGAATCTCCAGCTGACACAAGCATCCTCCAAAAGGGTCTTACAGAGATGGATGCTTGGTGCCAGAGCCACGGCCTCAAGCTAAATGCTAAAAAGTGCATAGTCATCCCCTTTGGGAAAAACAAGGTGCCCACAAATTACCACATAGGTGGTAATCCATTAGGTACGGAAAAAGTAATTAGAGATTTGGGGACCAACGTAGATAGTAATCTCTCCTTTGATAATCACATTGCCAAAGTGGTTAGAAAGACCTTCTATATAGCCCACCTTATCACGAAAGGGTTCGCATCTAGATCAAGAGAGGTCATTGTGCCCCTCTACTCGTCACTGATCAGGCCCATAATTGAATACAATGCCCCTTTTGGGATGTACCTTACCAGACACCTGCAGCAACTGGAGAGACCCCAAAAGTACCTCACCAAGAGGATCATGGGCTACAAACAGATGTCCTATGCAGCTCGACTAAAGAAACTCCAGCTCTACTCAGTTGCTTACCGCCTACTCAGAGGCGATCTATGCCTGACGTACAAAGCCATGTCAAACCCAGAATTAATTGACATGCTCCACCTCAAAAAATCCAAGTCCCTTAGAGTTACACGCTCCAGGGACCTAAACCTCAGCACAAAAATAAATAGGACATGCTGGAAGGACAGATTAATTTCCCAGAGGCTCCCCTCACTCTGGAATAGAATCCAAATTCATGTTAGACATAGCCCCTCGCTGACCCTCTTCAAGCGAAATCTGGACGCGTGGATGGGAAATCGCAAATTCACCCCTGGGATCTCTTCTGTGTCTCTGCTAGACAGAGGCACAGTAAACTAATCTTAAAAGGATACCTTCTGTGACCTACTTTACAGAGGCACAGTAGGCTAATCTAATAGGGAGGCGGAAGCCAAATACACTCTGGCTAGGCTTATAAATGCCCTAGGGCAGATAGCCTAGTATCTACCTATGAACCTAAGGGTATGCACACTTATGTAACCAGCGCATTGACATTTTTTATATTTTTTCCTCTAACAGGTATGTTTGTTTTTCAATTGAATTGTACAGGTTATAGGTCACATTAAAGGTGGGAAAAGTTTTGAAATGATTTATTGTGGTCTCATTTTTTTATATATATCACAAAAACCTGGCATTTTAACAGGGGTGTGTAAACTTTTTATATCCACTGTATTTGATATATTTTATCAAAATAAATTTATTAGCTTACTGAAAAGTACATAACTTTAAATTATGCAAGGACGTGATTTGTTAGTTTTTGTAGTTAAATGAACAATAAATGCTTACTTATATGGTCTCAACAATCAATCCTAGGCCACCTGTGTCATAATCATACCTTTATCACAGAGTAAACCTGTGTTGTTTTACTGTTAAATATTATTTAAAGAGCTGATAACTAAGTGAAGTGTCACCTATCATGCCCAACTACTTTTGAATGAAAGTTCTTCTGTTTACATTCTAAATCACAGCATTCCACCATCTGGAGGCCTGTATGTGTACTGTAGCTATGGTCTCAAATGGATCTCAGGAATAAGAAAGAGCTGTAAGAGACCAAAGTCTTAAAAGTGGTCATGGTTAATGGTATGGGGGTTTACTGAATGGAATTAAGGGTATGACCTACTAATATTTTTTTTTTTACTTTAGCCTTAGGTTTGAGTCTATCAGTCTCCATTTGTTTATTGTGTAACTGTCCAAGCCACATAATTTTACAGTGCTCCTGGCCCTCCACTAGAAATTCATGTGACCCAGTTAACAAAATGCATACATAAATTAAAAAAAAACAAAAAACTGAGAAAGTATTTAAGTCAAATAATAGCTAGGCTAGATTTCCAGATAATGTTTCTAAGAAATGGAAAAACAAATAGCCTAGTACCTAGCTATGAACCTATCTGCCCGAGGGCATTTATAAGCTTAGCCAGAGTGTGTCAGCTTTTGCCACCCCATTGATTAACTGAGCATCTGTCAAGAAGAGGCAGGGGTCCCAGGACCGAGCCTTGTGGGACACCACTTGTGACTGGTTTAGAGTCGGACCTGGGGCCCACTATTCTTACCATGTGAGATCCGTCTGTAATCCAGTTGGCAACCCATCTCGTGACACAAGGGTTTATGTTCAGGCTGGTGAGTTTTTATATAATTCCAGAGTGGGGAATGGTGTCAAAAGCCTTGGCGAGGTCAAGGTAGGCTGTGTAAACTACCTTCCCCTCATCTATGGCCTTGGTGATTGTCTTGAAGAAGTCAACCAGGTTTAGTAGGCATGATCTGCCCTTAAAGCCGAACTGGGTCAGGTCAAGTGTTTGGAGGTTTCCAATGTCTTTGTTAACGAGTTCCATGATGATGCGCTCCATAGCCTTGGAGACTAGGATAGTCAGGCTTATGGGGCGATAGTTAGCAGGGTCAGTTGTGGCCCCTCCTTTGTAGAATGGAATAACTGTTGTTGTGCACCATTCTATGGGCACGTAGCCTTTGGAGAGGCTGAGGTTGAACAGTGTGTTTAGGTGGGGGGTTAGTTCGTTCTGTAGTTCGTGCAAGATGCAGCCTGGGACACCATCTAACCCCATTGACGCTGTGCTTTTGAAAGGGCTGTTTTCACCTGTGCATCTGTGATTTATGAGACACTACACTTTTCCGGTATTGTTGTGGGCCCTTTTGGGGGTGAAGTTTGCATGGAATCTATCTGCCAGGATGTTGGCAATATCAGTGGGTTCAGTATATTTTGTGCTATTTTGCACTAGCTAAGAGCATATCTGCGAGTTGCCGCTTAGATTCTTGACATAGATAAAGAAGTCTTTGTGGTTATCTTTCGAATATTTGGCTATTTTTATTTCGAAGTTAGCCTTGGAGGATTTTATGAGGGACCTTAGTTTCTTACTGATACTGATCAGGGATGCCTTTCCTTCTACGAATTTACTTTTTTTCTGAACTAGTTTCTTCCTTCTATTGTACAGCCTGTTTATGGCAGGGGTCCAGCAGACTGGTTTCCTTCTCTTAGGGGAGTGAGTCTTGGTTTTGGTAGGGATGGCACGATCCATGCATCCTTGTAGGTGCTCAGAGTGCATTTGTAAAGGTTCCTGCATCTTGGATAATGTTATACTTCAGCGTGGGGGCTGTGAAACTTACCACCTCTGCCTTAAGTAAGGTGAAGTTTGCTATAGAAATGTTTTTCACTGTGGTTTCCTTGGTTGGAAGTGGTGGTGTAGTGTGGACATCCAGAGTGATTAGTTTATAGTGGGATCTAACCAGTGACGGGTTGACCCCCGGTGTGGAACGTTGGTGATGACCAGGTCCAATATGTTTTCGCCTCTGGTAGAGGAGTTTACCAGCTGATCCAGGGCATTTGAGTTGATAAACTCCAATAAGCGCTGGACCTGGGAGTTTGTACTTGAGTAGTTTTCCCAGTTAACGGTAGGGTAATTGAAATCGCCCAATATCAGGGTGTTCGGTAGGACCTTCATGTTTTCCACTGTCTCCAGGAAGGCGGAGTGGTGGTCCTGGGTCATGGAGGGTGATCTGTAGCAGGCCACAATTTGCACTGCAGATTCACCTGATGTTAGTTGCACATGGATGATCTCAGAGGTAGCATGCTGCGCCACCAACCTGGAGGTGTAGGTATCCTTGATGAATATGGATACACCCCCTCCTTTTGTGTTTCGGTCCATGTTCTGTGGCCAAAATGTGTGGTATGAGTTATAGCTCGGTAGTGCTGGGGTGCTCTTGAACCAGGTTTCAGTTACTGCACAGATGTCGACGTTAATGCTTTCAGCGTGTACATTTTGAAATTTAAAATCCTGGCGTTGAGTAGCATAACCTTTTTTTTTTTATTTGTGCTGTTTACGGAGGTGGGTTTGACTTTTGAGCCTTACCTAAAAAAGGCACTATGGGGGCAGTAAGAGCCTTGGCCAGTATTCAAAAGCCTAGGGGTGACAGGTGCAAGCCATCTCTTGAGAAGCAACAAGACTTGTTGAGCATGTCGTCCCAGGCTGACAGACACTGGATCCCCTTTGAATGACACCAGAAGCTTAGCCAATTGTTGAAATTGATCACTTTTTCTTTATACTGCGGTATCATTCTTGGTGAGGGCAGGATGTTACTCAGGGTCAGGGTCATACCTGCCTGGGCCACATGATCAGAGAGCTCTTCCGTGTCTCTTCATGTAGTCCAGGGAGGTACATCTCAGGTCATTCACACCAACATGAACAATGACAGAGTCATATTTGTACTTGTTCTGGAGTTTCCTGAGTGCTTGTGTTATGTGGCGGATTCTGACTCCCGACAGGCAGCTAACAGTAACCTTCTCCTTGTCCAGCCTAGTGAGTGGGACGTCAGTGTGCCTAACCATAGAGTCGCCTATTACTAGTGTGTTAGGTATGTTATTTCGCCCAAAGGGCTGTGATTGTGCGGCGCACTGATTTTGTGTTTTTATGTATTGCCTGGTTTGTGACAGGAGGTGCAGGTTTTTTGGGTGTCTGCTTTGGAGGTCTGTGATGCTTTTGCAGGTTTTTATTTAGTGCCTCGGAGTATAATTTCATGTATTTATGTGTATTTTTTGCCAGTGCTGATTTAGTATGTCTATGTGAGGCTGGAGGTGTGGTGCAAGTGTTGACCTTCTCCTCATGAGTGCCTGTTCCAGTCTTGGGTGGAGAGAGCTTAGCCTCCAATTTAGCTATATAATAGAATCTCTCACATATGTTAATATTTTGTGGTAGGAGGAGAGGGCTGTCTGTGTACATGAGGCAGTTGTAACATTGCCTCAGGATACCCAGGTTCACCAGCTGGATTGGAGAGTATACCTGAAATTACCCTTTGGTCATGCCTGAATAGTAGGGTGAGCTGCTTAGTCGCTTGATTGGTGAGGGGTGAATAATGAGCCTTGCCCTGCTGGGAAATCAAGTGTCGGGGTATATTATTGCTGTTAGGTCTGAGCAAGTACTGGACTGTAGGATGCTTTTAAGTGCTTAAGTTGAGAGTTAGACTACTTTCAAGGGAAAAACTGAAGAGGAGACTTTGTGGAGCCAGGATAAATTTAGCCCTAGCTAATCGGCACTGCCCGGACGTGCAAAACCTTGCAAACGTGTTTTTTTACAGCAGGGAAATGAAAGAGATAGAAATTAGCCCAAAATGGCCTATAAACTACTAACTTCTGGGCTGGAACCACTCCTCCAGGGACAGATGGCTGCTCAAAGCTCCCTCTTTCACAGGTGAGCAGAGAAACCTCCCTCTATCCAAGTAAGGTATGGGCAACTCAGAAAATTGTAACACAGCCCTGAATTCAGCACTAGCCTGAAAACTGGAATATACTAGCTTAGAAAGGTGGAAAACAAGGAAAAATTTTTTTTTTAAAAAGATAAGGCAAAAACAGTAAAAAATACACTTAAAACAGCTTTAGATGACTACAAGCAATCAGAACAGGCTTTTAAACAAATTACCCAAATAACCAGTAACAAAAATCTCAAAACTAAGACCCGTTCCTGTAGTCTTCAATCAGAACTACAGGAATACTGCAGGATTCACTACACAATGTGGAGGTCCCCATAGCTGTTACCAAAGACACAGCACTCATATGTCGAAGCTGCTGTTGATAATCCAGAGTCTGTTGCTAGAGGACACATCTCCTTTGTAATCTTTGGACATACTTGCTACTACCCTGTCTTGCCATTCTGTGACTAAAAGGAATACTCCTTCTCACCCGATTGGCTAGACAGTAACAAAACCCACTGACTGTAAAGGACTAGTATGACACGTGATTTCAGTAATAGAATTGTAGTTTCCTCAGAAGCCCCTAGTACCGGAACATGCTGTACAAGTGATATCTGTGTCCCTACATCTATAGCAGGTTTTACTATGGTCTCTGCTATTCTCTCGCAACCCAGACACATACTAGGTCAGAAGTCTCAAGAGGGCTGTGTGAGAACTACATTTCAGCTGTGGGCTACAATCTCTAAAACAAAAAGAAAGGTAGACCAGGAATGCATTAAGGTGCTTTCTCTCTTGTAGAATTATGGTGGCTTGAAGGTTGTGAGTTTGAGAGCCCTGCTCTAGGCAAACTGCAGATCCTGTAAACGGTCCATAGGCTTGCACAAGCTGTCCAAGTACATGAATGCATTCCAAGATGGACTGGCGTTTCACTTCAGAACAGTTCTCTGCCTTACTTCCACTGCTTGCCTGGACATCCTCTGGCTCCCTTGAGACCCTGAATAGGAGAAGGAAGGTGTCAGACAATTAATGAATGTAACATTACTTACACTATTAGAAAACTATTACTATATGGACCATGTGGTTCAGACAATCACATTTATGGTACGGTTTACTGTACAGCTTGTTAATCTGGTTCAGGCCAGTTGGGTCAAGCTTCTGTTGACAAACTAGGCATATTGCTGCCTTCTTGGATTCTTGAACACACTTTGATGTAATTAACCATTAACTGTTTATATGCGCGTGCCTGCTTAGGGGTGTGTGTGAATATATATATATATATATATATATATATATATATATATATATATTTTACACACACAAAACATAAGAAAAGACTAACTTATAATATATTTATATCATGTCTTTAAAATTATGATCGTAAATCTACTGCATTCAATAGTTGCAGCATACCGAAGACACAAAAGTTTTAAGCAATGTTGGAACGTGACACAAAACACCTTTGTAAAGTTGTATTTGTAAAGTTTTAAGCAATGAATATATGTGTGTATATATATATTTATACTTGTATATTATTTATTTATATTTGTCGACTGGGAGTGTCGGACTGGACGTAGATCCATTTTCAGCAGAGGCCCTGGGAGAAAAGCTCCACAGTTAAAATAAACAGACAGTAGTTACATTGGATTACATAGCGATTAACAATTTACATAGCAAATACTTACAACATATTTACGGATGAAGAACATAGTACATCAGTAGACAACTAGAATCTTTATCTGTGAAGTACATAACAGACATTAACAAATGTTACAATAAGAAGTTCCTGCTGTATAATAAGTACTAGGCTTATAAGCATCTGAGCTTGCTATAATCAAGGTGGTTAGTGGAGTGGAAAGAAAGGTAGTGGTTGGATGGGGTGGTTTATATTAGAGTGGGAGTTGCAAGGGCATAGCCAGCATGTTTTCGGTGCGCTTTTAGTAAAGTTATATATATATATATATATATATATATATATATATATATATATATACATACATACACATATATATATATATATATATATATATACACACACACACACATATACACACACACTGATAAAATGACAAAATATTTTTGATACGTAGAGTTTGACAAAAATATTACCAAAATTTAACAAAATATATGCTATTAGAAATGAACGTTGCCAGAAATATCAGATTTGTGTACCAAACTTCAGTTATCCCCATTTACTGAGGCAACAATTTTTGTACCAGAGCAGAATTATCAAGTATATGGTACTAACAAGTAGCAGACATACCAGAGAATGATCTTCATTAGCTTATTTTAACCAAAACGTTACTCTAACAAAATAGGGTTGCCACCTTTCCGAATGCCCAAAGTGGGACATGTGTGCTACAAACATCAGATTTTGCAGGGCAAAACATACCCACGGCCAGTACAATGGACATAACTTCAGCTTTTTGCCTGAATAAAAGTTTATTCTTGTAGCATTTTAGTTCCTTATTCTGTTTCTTATAACATTTAGGCGTTTCAGATACAGAATAACGGTTTTATGCAACTATTACATAAAATATTGAAAATAATTTTGCCCTAAAATCTCAGGACATTTGCCATTTTTTCACATTTTTTGCAGGACACAACTGCCCAAAGAGGGACTGTCCCTCGCAAAGTGGGACAGGTGGTAACCCTATAACAAAACGCATTTGTACAATATGGCTTACATGGGTATGCCTGACTCCAGTCTTTACATCGGTTAACCCTAACTGTAAAGCATTCGTTACTTAAAAATAACACATTTCCAAGTCACGTAACAGCGCCTGATGTGTATACATAACTAAACATGTCAGATGAACTGTTTCGTGACATACACCACATTATTATAGCAGTACTACAGCTACAGAATTATAATCTTCTGTACTCCATTCCTCGGAACAGGAGCAATCCCGTGCTCGAATATAGACGCGTCACTTCCTTGAACCCTGTGGCGCTGGCGAAGGCTTGCCGACGCTGATAACAGTTCCTTGCGCTCCACTCTAGTTGACTATATATGGTCAAAGCAGTGGTGAATGCTGTTTGGAGCTTGTTTCCGGGTTTGAGACACCAGGGAGGGAAGTGTAGGCAACCAGTGGAATAGTTGCCGGTACCTGTAAGGTCTGTAGGATATTGGGGAATTTGTTTATCGTCTAGTGAGGAACAGAGAGAATCGCTAGTTCGTGCAGATTGCAGCCATGTCTTATGACTCTAGTAAGTGACAGCTGTTATATTCTGTGTCCTGTTGGGTGTTGTTCTATGTGGTCTGATGAGGGTAGTGGTCTTGCTTTGCTGTAGCTTTTAATTGGGGGAAAGGGGTAGTGACTGCACCTTTACAGGTGGTTCACTCTGTCTCTTGTGTGTTTTTACATAATCTGTACACTTTTCATTTTAAGTACTCTTCGACCTATCACAGACCTATCGACTTATCACAGTTTGAAAAAAAATAAAAATCTCGGTCAGCTCGGCATAGTTCTGAAGAATGCGGAAATAAAGCCCAGAGCAGACTGGAAGCATGTTCTCGGACTCTGTTTATGTATGAACGAATGAATCAATGGCATTGTATGTGTTTTCTGCTCATGGCATAGATGCTAATTATGCACTCTGCAAGGCCATACAAATCTATCTAACCAAACCCGAAAGGGTGGTAACTGGCGTGTATTGAGTTTCTGTATTTTTTCTTCACCTTATTTCTAGTTTATAACTGCTTCAGTTTTGTTGTATTCTTAATATTGCATATACTTTTGGTAGAAATGTTAACTTTGTAATTTGTAATCCTTCCCCTAGAAAAAGTGTTTGCCTGCCTTCCTCAAGTAGAAAGAGGTGTTTCCAAAGTTATTGGTGGCGATCCCAAGGGGAAAAATTTTCTTTACACCAATGGGAAAAGTGTCATCATCCGGAACATTGAAGTAATTATTGATATTTGTTAATCATCGTTTGTGATGTTTTATAGTAATAAGCTTGTGATTTGGTTTTGAATATTTATTTATTTATTTATTTTTTTTCCTCTCTGTAAAGTACTGGTGATTTCTACTCTTCCTCAATGAGTCATGTCTGAACACGATGCACTGCTGTCATTTCATTCTGCATTTGCTTTAGGCATTGTTTTGAATGAGTTTTATACCTTTTTAGCAACAGATTTGCTGCTAGGACCAGATTTCATATTGAACACTAACATGAATGTTAAGTCTAGTAGTTTGCCGATTTCTTTAGTTGCATTATTGGTAGCCGGTTTATTGCCTAGAAAGGTTGGAACACCTGCATTTAATCATCTGATTTGGTAGACAGAAACATTGTTGCTGATAAGGCATTATGTAAGAATCATTTAATTACTTCCCACTTAAATTCCACTTTTGAAAAGCACCTGGTTGAGGTGGTGGTGTTTGGGATTAATCCTGAACCTCTGTGGAAGAAGGGGACCACTTAAATTCCACTTTTGAAAAGCACCTGGTTGAGGTGGTGGTGTTTGGGATTAATCCTGAACCTCTGTGGAAGAAGGGGACTGTACTCTGCACCTCTGTGAATGAAAAGTTTGGAAAGGTACTTTAGCCATGGTCTTGAATTGGTGTTGGTTTCAGTGGATGTAAAAGATCCTCTCGCAAAGAGTAGTGGATGTTAGCTTGATGCCGTGGTCAAATTGCCTCTAGTAATTACCACCTTGAATCTCCCCCAAATAGGCCACTAGCCTTCTGGGACACCGGGTCAGCAAGGCGTAAATAAAATAAACAGTTACCTTTAATTTTTGGAGATTTAAAGCATCTTACCCAGTTCACATAGATCTGACTAATTCAGCAAGGTACTTATTTCAATCTTTTATGGAAAGGAGCATATTTCAGGTTAAGCTTTGTGGTAGTATTTTTTTTTATGTGTATAAATTTTAGGTGTATCCAATGATTGGTTTGATCATAAAATGTTATTGCGTCAAAGTATTAGAAGAAATACAGAATTCACCTAAGTAACCGCAAGTGGTAGCAAAAAAAGAAATTTCTTTCCAAGTGGTGTTTTGGAATCTAATGGAATTGTAGGTTTATAGGTATGTACTAGGTTAATGACCGCTGGGGCCTTTTTAAGCCTAGCCATGCATCTCAAATTTTTTTATTCTGGTACCCTTGATAAGTGTAAGCGGTGACTTGGGAGATTAAATCATTTACAGGCTGCCTGTATCTTTTAGAGACATTGATACCAAACCATGGATGAATTTTCTGTTCCCCCATCCATTTGGCCAAGTTGCACTTTAATTGGATTAGGAAGCAACTCCTCCATGTGGATGGGGAGCCTATTTCAAAGGGTCATTTCTGGACACAGCAGGTCCTTTTTATATCACAGGTGCATTTAAACCATTAGAATGGGTAATTATGGTGCTATTTGTTTTGTTTTGTGGATTTTGAAGAAGTCCATTAAGGTGGGGTCTGACAATGCCTTGTATGCCATGTATATTTATTTAACATTTGTTCACCAGGAAAGTCTTACTTGAAACAAAGCCAATTTTCAGTGGAGGCCCAGGGAGAAACGTTCCATATGCATGTCTTTGTAACATGGGAGGAAACTGGAAAACCCAGAGGAAACCTACACGAATGCAGGGAGGATATGCAGACTCTGCACAGAAGGTACCCCAGCCAAGAATGTAACTGGAGAACCTCTTGCTGTGAGGTGACAACACAACTGCTGCACCATTGCGCCGTCCATAGATCTCCTCTACCGTATGTAGAAAACAAGATACAGGTATAGGGATTTGAGGCAGTTTGCATAGGACACGTTACTTATGTCATGTATTCTTTAGTGGGGAACCTCCTATAGGTGTTCCATTTGTTGGATGTGCCTGGTTAGGTACATATCAGAGGGGACTATTGTAGTCTATGATAGGTCTGATTAAAGGCTGAATATGATGGAACAATGGCCGCCTTGGATCCAGATGCCAGCCATACCTTTTTTACAAGTTGTACAACATAGAATAATTTTTTTCACTACTTGAGATGGTTGATGTTAAAGACTAGATTACTGTCTGTGTGTCCCAAAGTCCTTGACTACTAGACTGATAGTTTGTTTTCAGTATGATAGTTACCTGGGGTGGATGACTTCCAAAGGATACTATTGTATTTCTTAGCATTTAGTTTTAGTCCATGGCAATGACACAATTTCTGTTAGCCCTTCCTGGGCCCTTCCTGGAGAACATTAATGTCAGAGGGGGATTCTGTTTGCTCCTAATTTGCAATAATCTGAAAACTTGGTTAGCAAGAGGCCCTTGACGTTGGCCTTGAGTTAGCGAAGATGATGCCAAAAAGGAAGTGTGGTTTCCCAGGACTAACTTCACTTGTGACTGGCCTGTTTCTAAAGGTGGACTCCCTAATCCTAACTTCCTGTGTACTCTGAGCCAGCTGGCTGTCCACTGGGTGATATAAGGGTTTATACCTAATCTGTCAATGCCAGAGTCAGGCATTGTGTTAAATCCTTTTGGCCAGGTCAAGGTAGGCAGTGTGAACCATTTTGCTCTTGTCCATTTCATTGGTGACTGTCTTAAAGAAGTCCACCAGGTTAAGTAGGCATGAGCTGCTCTTGACAAAACCAGATTGGGTTGAGTCCACTGTCTGGAGGTTTCCTATGTCATTGATCATTTCAGTGACGTTCCTCTCTGGGCCAGTATTAATGGAGCCTAAATCCTCACCACTGGCACTGAAGAGGGACATTCACTTGGAACAAAAATAAATGCACACAGTATTTCCAGATGCAGCTCTCTGCACCAAGCACTATGTCTCTTAAGAGCACAGAGGGAACACTCCATCTAGGGTCTGGATTTCTCTTTCACTCCAGGTCCCCAGTTATGACTCCCCACTGGCACAGCTGTAAAGTTGAGTCCTCAGCTGAGTGTCCAAGCCAAGTCCTCCACCACTCTCTCTGTGCTTGTGCCAAGTGGCTGGCACACAATTACACGCACACACACACACACACACACACACACACACACACACACTCCTAAGATATGATCTTTCACAAAGACGCACATGACCTGGGAAAGGCTGGCACAGATTTACTAGCTCATGCCCCTTCTGCCTTGACTATAATGTAGTTGCACTACCACCAGGCACTCCAAAGCCAGCTACTCTAAGGCTCTTGCAAGGGTACCAAATTATACTGAGTAAAATAAATATCAATACCAATAGTAGTGTTTGAGTAACGCAGTAAGGCTTTCAGGAGAGGCCACAGAGTCGCCAAATAGATATATATCCTCAAATGTTAAAATATTCTGTAAAGGACCAGCCACAATGAAAATTTTAAATAAGTTTCATAATCAGGAACAATAAATATAAAAATACTAAATACCTATTTAAAATAAACGCCAGAGTCTCACTCACAGGGAATATTAAAATAACCCAGATCAATAGAGTCATACAGGTACAGGAAAACAGTTAACTAATCTCGCTACGTTTTCCTGACTGATCTATGGAATTACTATTCTCTGGTCACTTACTAGAGCAAGGCAAGACGAAGTAGGTGAGAGGCCCTTCATTGTCAGGTTCCAGAAAACAGACTGCTAAGAGACTTCAGTCTCATCTAGTATTGAAACATCATTTTTGTGATGGATTAAAGTGACATCACACATCTGGTCATCTGACTTCTGGTTCCCGTACTATCCACCTTACTGGAAACTGAACCAGAAGCTTGCACATGTATGTTAACCATACACACAGTTGCAGCTTCTGGAAGTTGTAAAACACTTCCACTCTTCCTACAGGAGCTAATAATCCATTCTCTGGGTGCAGTCAGAACCATAAGGTACAATCTTTATGGCCTAAATTAGGTAATTTAATTTTCATACTCCTTTTTTTCCCCCTAAGTTACCTGGAGCTCAACTTTAACCTCTTCTCTTCCAGTATCATGTGTTACAGTATTCATTTCAATAGTTATAATACATTTGTACAAATCAGTTTGATATGCAAATGGCATGTAATTCTTTACAAATTTCAGCTAGCTCTAATGGCATATGTTACACATCCACTGCCCTACATCTCCTGGCATAGCTGGCAATACCTCAAATTGTCGCAATGTCCATGATAGTTTTTCCATAGTTTTTGAGACTAGTGAGACTTGCAGGTCTGTAGATGGCCTGCCTTTGTGCAGTTGGATGACTATTGCTGTTCTTTCATGAGGTTTGAAGTCTCTGTCTATATGCTATGGTTGAACAGAAATTCCAGAGTGCCTGCTAGGTCATGTTTCGTGCTATTTAGTAGCTAGCCTGGGATATTTTCTGAGCCTTTAGATGCAGTATTATTGGATTTAGAGTATTGAAGACCTAGTCCCTAGTGATTGTAGGGGAGTTGCATTTGATTGTTTTCCTCAGCGGAGGCAGACTGGGAGCGAGGGGTTAAGTTAGAGCTGAATTTGTCTGCCAGTAGATTTGCAATATTTTTATCTTTGTATAGGTGACTCTTTTAGCAATGAGTTCTGCACGCAGTTGTGTATATCCTTTGAAGTTGTAGACATGGCTCAAGCATGCCTTTTTTGTTTTTGGCCTTGGTGGCCAAATTTACTTTGTCTTTAGTAGACTGTTGTTCTCAGTTGTATGTGTAGCTTTGTTTATCCTGCTGTGTGCTGTACCTCCTAAAATTTTCTATGATTTTTTTGTCCTGTTATACAGCCTCTTGATGTGATTCCACCAGGGTCGCTTGTTGTTTTTTTTCTTTTTTTTTGGTAGTCCTGTACCTATTCTGGTGGATACAGCTCTCTGTGCAGTTAACATGCTTGTATAGGGTTCCTGTGAACAGCTCCTTGTAGGCAGCAGTATTCTCAGTGTTTAGGGGGGCTTGAAATTTTGCCAGGTTATTTAAAGGGAACTTTGCTCTGGAGTAGTTCCTGAACATTCTAGCTTTAGCTAGTGTTCCAGGTATTTTTACTTTAGTCTGTTTTGTGATCTGACTGTACCAGAAAGGATACTACACTAAGGGGTGTGCAGTGCTCTCCCATATTGGTGATGACCAGATCCAGCATTTTTGTGCCCCTGGTGAGTGTATTGATGATCTGGCCTAGGGAGTTTGTTTACAACATCCAGGAATCTCTGTGCCTGTATGTTTGGTTTTCTTTACGATTCTCAAGCAATAGTGGGGTTATTAAAGACAGCTGTGAATATGGTATTGGGTTGGATGGTGAGTGTTTCCAGTAAGCTTAAGTATAACTTATGGGTTTCCTGAGCCCTAGAAGGGGACCTGTAACTTGCAAGGAAGTGGTATAGGATTTTGCCTATGGGAGAAGCTCAAGCACATTGCCTATTTGACCAACCTTGGGGTATATTTATTTTTGATGTAAATTGAGACACCTCTGCTTTTAGTCCTTGCCTGTGTAAATATGTGGGGTGCATTATAGCCTTACACTGCCAGGGTGCTACACAGATGTCTGTGCTCTCTAGGGTGAGGAGAGATTGTAGGGAGTGGAGTTTCTCATTTAGACTCCTAGCATTGAGCAGTAACACCTTGATTTGCTATATTGCAAATATTTTTAGTTTGGTATTTCTTAAAAAGGCAGTTTAGCTAATATTCAAAAGTCTATAGGGGAGAGGTCCAAACAGTCCCTGGCAAAACAGAGAGTGGTCTGACCATTTCCTTCCATGCTGACAAATGTTGCATTCCCTCGGAAAGGCACCAGAATCTTAGCCAGTTGTTGAAGCCTGTCATTTGTTTGTATTGTGGCATCCTTAGAGAAGGTAGAAAGCTGTTTAATGTTAGGCTCATATCAGCCTGGGACACACATTCTGAGATCCATAATTCCTCTCTTCCTATAGTCTAGAGAGCTGCATCTCTGGTCATTTACACCAACGTGGACTATGATGTTAAGCCTGCTTGTTAAGGTGGCTTACCATACTGTATGTTGTCCTGCATTTCCATAGATCCAGTAGTGATCTGATTTTTTGAATGGTACCTTGCAAATGAAATGCTACTTGATCTGCTTTAAAGCAGACTGCATTAAATAGTTTGACTTGACTTTGTATTCTTGCAAAACTAAAATGTGCATACTATTTATTTAAAATGTCTAGGCAAAATCTTTGTAGTTACTAGCTGTATGTTTTAATTGGCTCAGAAGTGAGAAACTGTGTAGTAGTAATACCAAGGGGTACCCTGGGAGAGGATTTAGGAGTTTCAGCCATGTTCCTGTTCATGTTTTAACCCCAGTTTCTACAGACAAGCCTCACTTATAATGCATTGTTTTAGAACACTGGACACAAGTAAATTTGTGTCACGTTCTCTTTTTGGCTGTTTTCCAATGGGTTTAATGAGATTGCTGCTGGCATTTGTAGATTTACATAGTGATGCTGTATGTGCTATGTCTTAAAATAAGATTTGCTATAATCCGCTACTTCTCTATGTATACATTGAGGAAGGGTTGTTACTGGATCCATTCCCCTTTCTAGGGAATCTGAGGAGTTTTGAGAGAGTGACTTCAGACTGCAAATTGTATTGTTCATTAAGCTGAATTTATGTGAACAGTAACTTGACTAAACTAACTTTTGTATCAATATTGGAAGTTTTGGTACTGGTCAAGGGCGAACTGGTAAAAATGCAGTCTGAATTTGGTGATTATTTACAACTAAATCAGTTGAAGCTTGACTTTGTTAAACGATTTTTTTTGTTTTGTGCCCCACCATCTTGTTTTACCATAAATAGAAATTAAGTGGGACCAATTAAGGTTTCATTAGCCTCTCACCCATGGCGATTAAAACGAAAAAATGAAAGGCACACACATGCAAGTATAGTAATGTGTACTACAATAGTCGAATACTACTATATGCAAGCAAATGCATTTGGTAATTTTGCCATGAGTGATTAGTAAACAGGGAAAATCTGAACTAGTACAATGGCAGAGCATAGAATTTAGAAAATGGTTTCAGTAACTGGACGTTGAGTTTTGTAATAGAAGTGAAGATTAAATAATTATAGAATTTGCATGCATAGGAGAATTATTTTATAGGGGCTCAATTTTTTTGTAGTATTAAATGCACTTTTCATACTTGCCTGTGGTCATTTTAAGGTTCGTTTTGGCACAAAACATTTTTGAAATTTAAGGGTTTTATTAAATCTGTCTACTAATTTAAATGACTCTGGATGGTTGGGACAGTGAAGACTCGACTTGGCGTTAAAGTTTGCATAGCATTTCAGTTGGGGAATTATTAAAGTGGGTTTTTGGTCACTATCGATAGTACAGGTACACCAAATTTTGGTATGAAATTGAATAGTAATGTTTTAACAAATGTTAACAGCATTTGTTTTGTGACATGGTTAAGCTTTTACCTATGCAGAAAACAAACCACTACCAATACATTGGCATTTGGACAAAGTTTAGATGCACATTAACAGAAGGTACCCAAGGTGATGGTAAGCATGCAGCCCTAATGTTTGCATTTTTGCCAACAGTATGCCTATGGCACAGTTATTAACATACTGAAGTAACAACTATGGGGTAATATGATTAAATAAAGCTGTCTTACCTGCATGGGCTGATAAGTGATATACCCTTACCAGGTGAGGTAGCAAGGAGGCAGGTGTCACCAGTCAGCCATCCGGAGTTCCCCATAACCCATAGGCATATTTACTGCATTTGGCTTTAAGCCACCTGTGAAATATTTTTTGTGATTTACTTTGGCTTGGAAAGCTGATGCTCTTTATTACTCTTAAAGCAGCTTTATTTGCTAAATTTATTTTTTAAACTGTATTAATACCCCTTTGGGCACTACATTTAACTACTGCTAATAGTTTGGGTAACAAAATACTTTAATGTTTGTTAAAGCAAAACATCATTACTGGTGTTATTTTTGTGAGTATTTGTTTTATTGATCTTCCACAGGAACAGTTTACAAATAGTTCCAGTTCAGTATTTGGTATAGGAGTGTCCTTTATCTTCTTTCTCCTAAAAAAGGACTTGGTCACACATGCAATTATACTTATTTTCAACAGTAGGTAATAAAGATGCACGTTTCAAACAGGACAGCATATGAGACAAATAGATGATCAGAAAGACGTCTGTTTGTATTTAGATGTGCAGTAAGTTAGAGATGATACAGAATGATGGGAAATTACTGTGAATATGCCTGAACACCAGCGAATGCACACTATCAACTAGAGTGGCAATAGCGACCACTGCCCTTAAACATGGTAGAGATCCCTTTGCAATAGAATTAAGTGCTGTACTGTAATAAACCAATGGACAGTAGTTGTCCCCATGTTTTTGTGCAAGCACTTTTTGAGCATATAATTTTTTATGATAATGTAAAATGAAAGCCTTTTTATAATTTGGTAGCCCTGGAGCTGGGGCAGTAGCTAAAGCTTGCTTTAAATTTTGAAATGCATTTTTTTTATTATAGGTAGGTACTAGGCTATCTGCCCAAGGGTGTTTTATAAGCCTAGCCAGTGTCTGCTTTCACTGTCAAGCAGAGCCAGTGAAGTGATCCCAGGGGTGTATTTTCTGTTACCCATCCACTTGTCAAGGTTTCTCTTGAGTGTTAGTGAGGGGCTCTTCCTAATGTAGTTTGGAATTTTGTTCCAAAGCATGGGGAGTCTCTGACAGGAATCTATCCCTCCAGCATGTTATATTTATTGTGGCAGTTTTTAGCTCACTAGAGCGTGTGGCTCGCAGTGACTTGGGTTTCTTTAGGTGGAGCATGTCCATCGGTTCTGAGTTGGACATGGCTTTGTATGTTAGGCAGGGATCGCCTCTGAGTAGGCAATATACCTCAGAGTACAGCCGACTTTCAATTGGGATGCATAGGATATATGTTTGAGGCCAGTGGTCCTCTTGGTGAGGTACTTTTGTGGTCTTTCCAGCTGTTGGAGGTGTCTTGTGAGGTACATCCCGGATGGGGCGTTTTACTCTATTATGGGTCTGAGTGACGAGTAGAGGGGCACTATTCTAGATGCGAACCTTTTAGTAATTAGGTGGGCCACATAGAAGGATTTCATAACTTCTTTGGCAATATGATGTCAAAGGAGAGATTACTATCTACCTGGGTCCTCAGATCTTATTACCTCTTCTTTAAGGGGGATGATCTTCTGTGTTAAGGGGGATGATGCCTATGTGGTAATTCATAGGCGTTTCCCAAACGGGATGACTATGCATTTTTTGGCATTTGGCTTGAGGCCATGGCTTTGACACCAGGTGTCTGTCTCGGTAGGGCCCTTTTGGAGGATGTCTGTGTCGGCTGGCGAGTCAGTTATGGTTGCCAGTTTGCAGCCATTGGCGAACTTGGTTAGCCATAGTCCTCCTGTTTGCCTGTACTTCTGAGAATTATATGCCGAACAGTAGGGGTCCCGAGACCGAGCCTTGTGGGACGCCACTTGTGACTGGTTTGGAGTCTGACCTGGAGCCCGCTATTCTTACCGTGTGAATGGATATTGCGTTTACATGCTGACAAATATCCTGGGCTTAATGGAACAGTGAGCCTAAAACCAGTTTTAGTGAAAAGGCAGAAGGAGAATCTTTAAAAATATTCTTAAATCAGTATTAAATTTATAGATGTAATTTTTTATATTTTTACTTCTATATTTTCATATCACTTACCACATTTTTATATAAACATTTTTTATATAAACATAAATACTTCTAGTATTTTAGAATTAGGAAATGTTTTTAATTAATTTGTGTTACTAATTACGGAGGTTTTATGAACGGCTGGCTTGATCATGTGACTTTAATATTCCTCTATTTAAATGAAATTAATGTGATGTGTTTAGTATGCTGATGAAGGGTGGAGACCTGAAAGCTTCATTAAAGTTTTTTTGTTTGTGACTATCGTGTGCTTTGGATTTATGCTATATAGTACAATCAGAGTATCCGAGATTTTCTGTAATGCCAGAGTGGGGGATGGTGTTGAAGGCCTTGGCGAGGTCAAGGTAGGCTGTGATCCACCTTTCCCTCGTCTGTGCCTTTGGTGATTGTCTCAAACTCAACCAGGTTTAGTAGGCATGGTCTGCCCTTTAAGCCGAACTGGGTTGGATCAGGTGTTTGGAGGTTCCCAATGTCTTTGTTAATGAGTTCCATGATGTGCTCCATAGCCTTGCACACCAGGCTGGTCAGGCTTATGGGGTGATAGTTACCAGGGTCAGTTGTGGCCCCTCCTTTGTGGAGTGGAATAACAGTTGCTGTGTGCCATTCTGTGGGCATGTAGCCTGTGGAAGGTCTGAGGTTGAACAGCGTGTTTAGGTGGGGGGTTAGTTTGCTCTGTAGCTCATGCGGGACACAGCCTGGGACACCATCTGGCCCCATTGACTGTTTTTGGCTTTTGAAAGGGCTGTTTTCACTTGTGCATCTGATTTCTGGGACACTACACTTTTCCGGTATTGTTGTGGGCCGTTTTGGGGGTGAAAGGGGGGTGAAGTTTGCATTGAATCTGTCTGCCGGGATGTTGGCAATATCAGTCGGTTCAGTATATTTTGTGCTATTTTGCACTAGTTCAGTGCATATCTTTGAGTTGCCACTTAGATTCTTAACCACAAAGCCTTCTTTTTAGCTATGTTAACTTTTGAATCCTTGGCTAGTTTTCTTTTGAAGTTAGCCTTGGATGATTTTGAGGGACCTTAGTTTTACCAATACTGATCAGGGATGTCTTTCCTTCTTGGGATTTGCTTTTTTGTTTCTGAACTAGTTTCCTCCTCCTCCTCTTATATAGCCAGTTTGTCGGGGGTCCACCAGACTGGTTTCCTTCTCTTAGAGGAGTGAGTCTTGGTTTTGCTAGGGATGGCACGATCCATGCATCCTTGTAGATGCTCAGTGCATTTGTAAAGGTTTCTGCATCTTGGGCAGCGTTATGTTTTAGCGTGGGGGCTGTGAAACTTACCTCTGTCTTAAGTAAGGTGAAGTTTGCTTTAGAAAAGTTTTTTACTGTGGTTTCCTTAGTTGGGGCTGGTGGGATGTGGACATCCAGAATGATTAGATCTGAAGTAGGCATACTTCATTCGTCTGCAACCTGTGGGTATCGGATCCGACCTCGGATCCGAGCCGGCAATTCAAAAGCTTAGGCTCCGAGCTCCTAGCTCCTCCCTCTTACCCATAATCCCTTGCCAAGCCCTGACTGACCTCAGATTTCGTTTGCCGCTTTTCAAGTAGGTACGGAATTCCAGAGCTCCTGGCGTTGGTGAAAGATAAGAGATAGTTTTTGACTAAAAAAGTTTTCAAAATCTTTAATTTCTTTCTTGTTTCAGTTAGTGTTGAGTGTGTTTAGGCTTTCCTCTCTCTTTTGTTTAAATTTATCGGGTTTTGCGTAGTTTGTTTGTGTGTGTTGTGTGTTAGGCCTTAGGGTTACTATGTCTGAAGCCCATAAGGCTGTGTTTTCAAATGAGTGTGGCCATAAGCTATCCCCAGCAGATGGCCACACTCGTGCGTTAATCTTGGGGTTGAACACCTGTCATCTGGTTGTACCATTTGTGCAGGGTTCAACCCCGGCTTTGAGGGAACGGAGGTCGGTTGGTGCTGGCGGGTCTTTTACCCCCAGATACCGCTTCGGCCTCTGCCCCTTCCACTCAGCAACCTGTTGCTGTGAGTTCTCCCCCTCCGGCTGGGACTCAACCTCCCTCAAAGTTGCCGGAGGGGAAGGATTCCTCTAAGGAAAGACAGAAGGAGAGGCACAGGGAGAAGCACCACAAGAGGAGAGCCGAAACTTCTAGTTCGGCTCCTCCATCTAAGCGGGCCTCCCCTGTGCCTTCTAGCTTTCCTCCTCCTCGGCTCCACTCCCCTCTGTTCTCTCCTGGACCCAAGGAGGAGGAGGCTAGCCCTTCCAGGAGGTCACCGAGGCGGCTCTCTAGGTCCGCTTCGGTGGCCTCCTCTAGATCAACCTTTTCTATGAGCGAAGCTGATATGGACCGGATGATGAGGAAATTCATCCAGGCCCAAATGCAAATGGGAGTGCTCCTAGCCCCCCCCCCATCCGGGAGGGGCTTCGACCCCTTTTTTCGCTCCCTTGGCTCCTTCTCCGACCCATACCACGGGTTCGGAGCTGTCGGCGCCGTGCAGATTTGGATCCGGGGGTGGGTCAGATCCGATGGGTCAGCGCACCTCGGATCCGTCCCATCCCTTGAGTGCTTCGGGTACTTCGGACCCGACCTCTCTGAGCCGAGGGCCGAGCCGCGGATCCGAGGGAGCTGGTGTGTCTTCGGCTCCGTCCAGGTCGGAGCACACTGGTCTCTCGGATCCGACGGTTTCGGCTCCGACTCCGATCCGTACGTCTGATCCGAGTGGGGGTCGGCTCTCGGGGCTTAGAGAAGCTGGCTCCCCCTCGGCTTTCGACGTAGTGGAAAGGGCACTGTCGAGGACATCCGGACCCCCGGTCCCTGCCACGGCTCCATCCCGCACTCCATTGCAGTTGGGCCAGGCCCCCACCAGCCGGTCCCAGGGACAGCCCGCCTCGATGTCCCAAGTGGTTCCCTTGGAACATATACATTAATTCCACAAAAGCGCTTTTGACGAAAGCGCTTATCTTGTGGAATTAATAAATATTTATTGCATATCTGTGGACTAGTTATTGGCGTTCAGCAGTGTACTTGGTTCCTGGTTCTCTAACTGCTGGTGGCTTTTTCTTGTGTTCCCTTGGAACATCCAACTGCTGAAGAGTACTCCTCGGACAGCCCCCCCGATGAAGTACCTCGGAAGCGTAAGTGCAAGAGGAGGCACATGGACTCCCCTGAGTCCGTCACAGAAGACACAGACTTGGATGAAGGGGAAGGCTCCCCTAGGTCACCCCCTGAGGACGTCTCATTTGGAGACATGGAGATGTTAAGGATCAGGGGGGGGTGGTCTGCCCCCAAGGCTTCTTCGGACGAGTCTGTGTTCTTGGAGGCATTCGAGGCGGGCCCTTCTACCTCTTGGGTGTCCCCTCCTGCTGACCCCCTGGTGGATCTTATCTCCATCAGGGCGTGGAAGGAACCGGACACCATTGAGCCTATCCCTAAGCGCCCGGACCGCATTCTTTCTCCTCCATCAGACCACACCCACTGGAGTAAGGGTCCCCCAGTAGATGCCATGATGATGGCTGCAGCCACGAAGAGGGAATTGGCCCAGGAGAGTCCATCCTCCGGGCAAGGAGTCCCGCTCGATGGATCGCATTGGGAAGCGAGTTTTTAGTTCAGCAACCTTCTCCTTGAGAGCGCTGAACTACATGGCACATGTCATTAGGATGCAGCGGGATCTGATTAAAGAATACGCTGCATCTCCCCCGGAGTCCATCTCGAGTGAGGATAAACAGGTTTACTCCACCCGAATGGCCACTCTCAGATCAGTTTCCAATACATCTATGCGGCTACTGTCTCATGCTACTGAGGGAGCCGCTAGAGCCAGCGGAGCAGGCCTAGTCATGAGGCGACAGGCCTGGCTCCGCCATTGTGATTTTGCAGAGCCCTTCAAGGCGACCTTCGCGAATGCCCCTTTCAATGGTTCTGCCTTGTTTGGCAAGACTGTTCGCGAGACATTAGTCCAGAGCGAAAAGGACGGGAAGACGCTGTCTGCCGTCAGAGTCCGCTTCGCAGCTCCCCAGAGGTCCTTCTCTAAGAACCAAAAGGGACAGAAGAAGATGTGGTTCCGGAAGTCGCAGCAGTCCCAACCTGCTCCGGATAACCAGTCCTTCCGTGGCAGAGGAGGACGTCGTGCCAGAGGCAGGGGGGCTCCTGGCAACTTTGGATCCAGAGAACCCTTCTCTGAGAGACCCACGCAGCAGCCCTGAAGGGTTGCCCGGCTGTCCGTCTCTGGAGGCAGTCGGGGGCGGTTTTCGATTCACCTGACTTCTTGGGAGTCCATAACAACAGACAGTTGGGTGCTTCGAGTTATATCCAGAGGATATTCAATACCCCTATTCAAGATTCCCAAATCTCGCAGCCTCCCAGATGTTCCACCCGACCAAAGGGAGGCGGCAGCTATCGAAATCGAGCAGCTGCTAGAAAAAAGAGCCATCCAGCGTCCCCAGATCAAACCGGATTAGGGTTTTACTCCAGGTTCTTTTGGTGCCAAAGAAGACGGGGACTTAAGACCAATCTTAGACCTTTCCCAGTTGAACCTGTCAGTAACCAAGCAAAAGTTCTGGATGGTCACCCTGGAATCTATACTCCCCCTCTTGTGGGAGAACGACTGGATGTGTTCCATAGACCTCAAGGATGCGTACTACCACATTCGGATGGACAGACGATCCAGGAGGTTTCTTCGCCGGCTGGGAGCCAGTCATTATCAGTTCAGGGTCCTCCCTTTGGTCTCACCTCAGCCCCAGGGTGTTTACCAAGGTGCTAGCGGTGGTAGCGGCCCACCTGAGGCTCCAGGGATTACAGGTCTTTCCGTACCTGGACGACTGGCTCCTGACAGCATCATCAAGGCATCTTCTGTGCTCAGCCAGGGATTACTTTCTTCAACTAGCACCAAGGCTGGGCATCACGATCAACTGGGAGAAATCTTTTCTGAATCCCACTCAAATTATAGATTTCATAGGAGGAAGACTAGACACCAGATCAATGCGAGCCTTCCTCACCCCAGACCGTATTGCCAGCCTGAAGTGTCATGTGACAGCGATCCTGCAACCATCTCCAACTGCAGCTTCGGTCCTGAGGGCCCTAGGTTCTATGGCGGCAGCTATCCCGCTTCTCATTCATGCCCGTTTACGCATGCGGGTTCTTCAATGGACCCTTCAGTTCAGTGGTCCCCTCTTTGTTCGTCTCTAAACGCTCCGATTGCGGTCAGCAGAGCGTGCAGGGACTCCCTTCTTTGGTGGCTTCTTTCTCCGGAGCCCCTGGCAGGGATTTCCCCGAGCCACAGTGACCACGGACGCTTCTTGCCTCGGGTGGGGGGGGGGCATTCTGCGGGAAATTTGTCGAGAGGCCATGAGAGTCTGGGAATGGGCAATTTCCACCAAACGCTTTCTGGTAGCAACGCACATTCCGGGAAAGTCCAACATCCTTGCGGACAAGCTCAGTCGCACTATCCTTTCTCCACACGAGTGGTCCCCCAATCCTCAAGTAGCGAAGAAGATTTTTGCCGTTTGGGGGCAACCCTGTTGCGATCTTTTTGCCTCTCCCTCAAACGCCAAATGCGACAATTTCTTCGCTCTGCTTCCCCCACCAGGGGAGTTCCCGAGGGATGCTCTGGTGCATGCTTGGCCTCCCGGTCTCCTTTATGCCTACCCTCCACTTCCTCTGATGCAGAGGCTTCTGCAGAAAGCCAACAGTTTGGGGAGCAGAATGATTCTCATTGCCCCATTCTGGCCTCGACAACCTTGGTTCCCCTTTGTATGGTCTCACAAAATCAATCCACCATGGATTCTGGATCCAATTTCGGATCTCATCTCTCACCCTCTGGGAATGTCAGTTCCCAATCTGCGGACCCTGAAGTTGACAGCTTGGCTGCTCCAGTTCCAACCTTAATTAGGACTCCCGGTATCTCTTCACCGGTCAAGGCCATTTTAGTGGCTGCTCATAAACCTTCCACCAGACAGGTTTATCGGAGTAAATGGAAGAGATTCTCTATATGGGCAGGACAGAACTTTGGATCCTAACAGACCTCTTTCATCAAGGGGCTAGTTCTTCCACGATTAAGGTACAATTGGCAGCTATCTCGCATTATCACATTGGTCATGACACAGCTCCCCTTATGACGGCGAAATTATGCAAAACATTTCTCAAAGGAGTTTTTTTGTTAAGGCCTCCAGTCAAGGAGGTTGTACCGCCTTGGGACTTGTCTTTAGTCCTGCAGGCCCTTACTGCTCCTCCCTTCGAGCCTGCAGCTTCTTCTGATTTAAAATACCTTTCCTGGAAGACTGCCTTTCTGGTAGCTATCACTTCAGCCAGAAGGGTGTCTGAGCTTCAGGCTCTGTGTGTCAAACCGCCTTATCTTTCTTTCTTCCCTGATAGGGTGTGCCTCAGGACCAATCCATCTTTTCTTCCGAAGGTCTCTTCTGAATCCAATATTAACCAGTCAATCAATTTGCCAGTGTTTTTTCCCAAGTACTCAAACAAAGGAGAATACAAATTGCATTCCTTGGATGTTCATAGACAATTACGTTTTTATATTAACAGAACAGCTGGCCACAGGAAATCAGATCAGCTGTTAGTCTCCTTTGCTAAATTTGCTCTGGGTAAAGCAGTATCTAAAGTCACTCTATCTAAATGGATTGCTAATTGTATTCTGCAGGCATATGACACTTCAGGCAGACCTGCTCCTCAGAGGGTTACGGCTCATTCTACTAGGGCAGTTTCTACGTCAGCCGCCTTTAAGTCCCGTGTTTCATTGGATAATATCTGCGCGGCAGCTACTTGGGCCTCGCCTCATACTTTTATTTCTCATTACAAGGTGGATGTTGTTTCTAGAGGAAGAGCATCCTTTGGCTCAGCGGTGCTCGGAACATCCTTCCATGACGCCCAAGATTCAGGTAGCTAGGGACTCTGTCCCACAGGTTGCAGACGAATGAAGTCTGCCTACTTCAGATTTAGAAGTTATGTACTCACCATAACGTTCCATCTGAGTAGGTGACTTCATTCGGATGCAACCATCCCCCCCTCCATCCCCCTGACCTTTTCAGAGCGAGTATTTATGCTGATTTAGTGTACTGTTGTCAGTATTTTGAGGCAAACTCAATCTGAGGTCAGTCAGGGCTTGGCAAGGGATTATGGGTAAGAGGGAGGAGCTAGGAGCCTAAGCTTTTGAATTGCCGGCTCGGATCCGAGGTCGGATCCGATACCCACAGGTTGCATCCGAATGAAGTCACCTACTCAGATGGAACGTTATGGTGAGTACATAACTTCTAATTTATGGTCTGATCTAACCAGTGACAGGTTGACCTCTGGGGAAGGCATCTCTGATCAGTATTGGCAAAAAACTACGGGCACTCATAAAATCGTCTAAGGCCAGCTTCGAGAGAAAAATTGCACAGGACACTTAAGGATTTCTTTAGTTATGTTAGGAACCTGGGTGGGAATTCCCAGATATGCTCAGAATTAGTCCAAAATGACAAAAAAATACACCGAACCCACAGACTTTGCCAACATCCTAGCTGACAGGTTCAAGCAAACTCCCCACCAAAAGGGCTAATATCTATCCCAGCAGAGTGCTGCCCCCCTGACATCTCAGATGCTCAGGTAAGAGCTGCCCTCTCCAAAGCAAGAAACACAGCATCAATGGGACCAGATGGTGTCCCGGGCTGCGTCCTACATTAACTCCAAGAAGAGCTAAACCCAAACCTAGAACTACTGTTCAATCTCAGCCTTACTACAGGATATGTACCCAAGGAGTGGCGTACAGCAACGGTGGTCCCTCTCCACAAGGGTGGTGCCTCAACGGATCCTGGAAACTATCGCCCCATAGGTCTCACTGGCTTGGTCTGCAAAACTATGGAAAGGATCATCATGGACCTTATAAATAAGGATATTGGGGACCTACAGACACTGGATCCTGCCCAGTTCTGCTTTAGGGGCAGATCCTGCCTCTTGAACCTGGTCGATTTTCTTTGAAACGGTCACCAAGGCCATTGACAGGGGGAAGGTGGTCCACACAGCCTACCTGGACCTCGCAAAGGCCTTTGATACAGTGCCCCACTCGGGCATTATAGATGAGCTCACCAGCTTGGATATGGACCCCTATGTCACTGGATGGGTTGTGGACTGGCTCAAGGACAGAACCCACATGGTTAGAATGGCTGGAGCCATGTCAGACTCCAGGCCAGTTACAGGTGGCGTCCCACGGGGCTCAGTCCTGGGACCTCTCTTGTTCGGTATGTGTTTCTTGGAGGTACAGGCCAACATGGAAGGACTGTGGCTGACCGAGTTCGCAGATGACTGCAGACTGGGCGCCATGATAGACTCTCCAGCCGACACAAACATCCTCCAAAGGGGCCTCATAGAGGTGGACAACTGGTGCCAGAGCCATGGTCTCGAGCTAAATGCCAAAAGGTGTATAGTCATCTCAAGCTAAATGCCAAAAGGTGTATAGTCATCCCCTTTGGCAAGTGCCCACAAATTACCACAACCACGTGGCCAAAGTGGTTAGAAAAACATTTTATATGGCCCACCTAATCATGAAGGGATTCACATCTAGATCAGGGGAGGTAATCGTGCCTCTTTACTCATCCCTCATCAGGCCCATAGTTGAGTACAATGCCCCTTTTGGGATGCACCTTATCAGACACCTGCGGCAGCTGGAAGGACCCCAGGAGTGCCTCACCAAGAGGATCAAGGGTCTCAAACAGATGCCGTATGCTGCCCGGTTAAAGAAACTCCGGCTCTACTCCGTGGCATACCGCCTGCTCAGAGGCGATCTGTGCCCGACGTATAAAGCCATGTCCAACCTGGAATTAATGGACATGCTGCACCTCAGAAAATCCGGATCCCATAGAGCTATGCGCTCAAGGGACTTGAACCTCAGCACTGAAATAAATGGGACATGCTGGAGGGACAGATTCATAACCCAGAGGCTCCCTTCACTCGAATAAAATCCCAGTCCAGGTTAGGCAGAGTCCCTCATTTCCTCTCCAAGAGGAATCTTGATGAGTGGATGGGAGATCGTAGGTTTACCCCGGGTATCACTTCTGTGTCACAGTTAGACAGAGGCACAGTATACTAACCTTGAAAAAGGGCATAGCAAAATTAATTTAATATGGGTGGCGAAAGCCATACACACTCTGGCTAGGCTTATAAATGCCCTAGGGCCGATAGCCTAGTATGAACCTATGGAGATTTTTGTTGGAGCTAATGAGGACAGTGTAAAGTGGATGGGAGCCAAGGGGATGTAAATTCCTAAGGGTTTGCCCAGTTTTACTTGGATACTGCTCAAAAGAGTTTGATGCAGATTGGTGTCACTTTAATTTTAAGGTAGTTTTGTTTACTAGGTCCAACTATTTTGGCGTTGGTATCTGTGAGTAATTCCGGTGGAGTGGTATTCCATTTAGTTGCAGGAGTATGTTGAGTTTCCAAAGTTTGACTTTATGGATAATTTGTTGACATTTTAAGATCGTAATAGTCCTGGGAGTGTATTGTGTGAGGTGTTGATGGCAGGACATTTTTCGTGCTTCTAAAGGATATGTTTAGTTTGGGGATCTTTGCATCATTATGTCCCCAGAAGCCATGGGATTACGGATATCTACAGTGCATTTTAAACCCTTTTGTATACAACCTTTTTATCCAGTGATGGCACAAATATAAACCATGAGTGGGGAAAAAATATTCAGTCTGTTCAATTTTGCCTTTTCCTGCATCCTTTGAATGCGCACACTAAGAAGCCATTCTAATAACTTCAAAAGAAAATCAAATTGATGTAATAATAAGCCAGAGCTCTGGAGGCCACTATGACCCACCCACAAGTCATGAGGTTATAGATGCTCTGAGGTGTATTTTAGAGCAGTTTCCATTTTTTTGTATCCAATGATAGCCTGAACAAAACGTTTTTACTGAGGACAGAAATTGTCTTTTTTCTTACTTTTATGGAAGGAATTGGTCTAAGCCAAGGCATAATGTTCAAAGCTGACAAAGCCTCATTGTCAGGTTTTCACAGTAGATAGGCAAATTGTTGCGAAGATGCATAAAATCCTTTTGCCTTCCTACCCAACCAAAAAGTGTGCATTTTACTATGTTAGATTGGAAATAAAGTGAAAACAGAAATATGACATGGATATATTTCACGTGGCTGCTGTCCTACATGCATACATCCAGCATGACTCCTTACCTTTACTCGTAACCTTAACCACCTTCTGTGGTCCTCTCTGCTGTCAAGATTGGGTGAGACTGAAAGAACACAATACGATAACTTATTTCTACTTGTTTCTGTATGCCAATTTCAAGGTTTAATCTTAGAAGTACCCCAAAGTGAGATTTCATACTGCAAAATAATGCAGTACAGCCAGTAGCACATTCCAAGATCGCATGTATTTTTTTTTTTTTGTTTATCTTCTAATGTTACCATATTTCGCAACTTGTAAGTAGTATATTTAAAAATACGTGGTCAGAAATTATCCACAAATAAAAGCTGTAATGAACATTTGTTTTTCATGGACATCCTCCTAATGTGCACTGCCTTTGAAAAGCCAGGTCAAAAATGATTAGCTGTGGGTGAAATGCCAACATGGTCATCACTTTCAAACCTAGTCCGCCCCCTTCTCCCAAAGGTGGGCCCCATGTACACCTGTGATATTTGATTGTGATGAAAGTAGGAAACCATAACTGCCTCAGTAACTTATTTCGTCTGCCCTGTAGTAAACCCAGCCAATAACTGATAACAAAGACAAAGGACATTTTTATGGTCATTGTTTGCACAATGTAGCTTACCCCCCCCCCCCCCAAAAAAAATGTGCACTTTCAGTGCACATGTCCAACTGAAGACATTGAAAGACCTAATCGCCACAGTAATACACTTCAACTTTTTGCTTTTTATATGCAAAACAGGCTGTAGCAGTGATAATTTAATCATGCAGTTGCCTTTGTCTTTCGCACCTAGACTGACCTTTGCACATATCTGTCATCCTGCCAGTCTACAATGGTGTAGAGCTGACTCTAGCTGAGTGGGGGATGGGCTGGCTTACTACCAAGCAGAAAAGTTAATTTAAAAAGCTTTAAATGGCATTAAACAAAAAAGGCACTTTTGCCAGTAAATTAAGTGAAACAACTAACCTGTGCATGGGAGATGGTATTTTATGGTTGGAAACGCAAGTGACTACTTCTGAAAGTTGACAATTTCAAAACATTTTTGCCCATGTCCCCATAATGCATTAACATCAGTCTGTTTACTTAAGAGGTTTTGGGGATGAAGCCTCCATAGGTAGTTTTACAGGCTGCACAGCCCCACAAACTAAATTGAATGTCTATTTTTGATGTTGGTGGGATTCATTTTCAGTCTAAATGTCCATACCTCTGCGTACATAAAAGCCACAG